>NW_028141981.1:17007500-17048484 GCF_025532165.1 Camponotus vicinus | reverse complement strand
AAGGAAGCTACGAGTCGGCGCGATTAAGTTGACGAAGAAATATGTACACGCGTATGCGCGAAAAGGGGGAAGGAAGGCCGTCGCGCGAAGAAGCGCGCACGCCGCAAAAACACGTTGCTTGCGTGCGCGCGGCCGCGAGGCGAGGTGAGACGAGGCGAGACAAGACGAGACGGTACGAGACGAGGTGAGGTGAGGTGAGGTGAGGTGAGGTAAGGGTGACGGTGAGGATGACGGTGAGGATGGGGTGGGATGGAGTGAGGTGAGGTGAGGTGAGGTACGGGAAGGTAAGGTAAGGCGAGGCGAGGTGAAATGAGACGAGGCGAGGCGAGGCGCTCTCGCGCGAGCGAGGACGTAGCCGCGCGTGACGTTGGCGCGACGCGAGGAACGCGAAGGTACATCGCGGCGTGCTGCCACCTGCACGAGAGCGCGCGATTCATCGCACGTGGTTGGCCTTTCGCACGCAATAAAATGCATCCGAGTCGCGTGCGTTGCGAGCGGCTTCGGCGACGTTGCATCCCCGACGGATCATCCGCCTACATTAGAATATAACGTATAAAATAAAAAGACTCTTTTTTTCTCTCAGTATAGTTGCTACTGACATATAGGTAGAATTGGATTAGTAGTCAGTTATTCAGAGAAGACGATATCGAATGGAAGTGTTAGCGAGCCGGAAATGCTAAATATAAGCGGCTAAAATAAGTTTTTTCCGGGATTTCAAACAGTATGAAAAGCAATAACGACGAGAAGTATTGTAGGGTAAATTTAATATTATCCAGTACATGTTCAGAAATTCTTTTGCTTTTCGAAATATGACAGATTTATGCCGTTGGTGAATCTAAATTCGAAATTTTACTCGAAAATCATGATAACGTTGTTTCTCTTTCAAGAGTCGTTTCCCAATTTAAAGAAAAGAATTCATAAGGATTTTTTGTCCGCGGCTGACAGTACAATTTGGCGAGTCTCTCTCACGAAAATCACGTCGCGAGAAGATAGTTATTACTGAATGAATGCCGATATCTGTGCTTCGTCGTGTTCCGCGGAGTAACCGCTTTTTACCGTCGTCGTCGCGCGCACGTTGCCGACTCCCGTTTGCATACGATAAACGGTCGTCGTTGCCCCCACTCTACACGCTCTCCCGCGCGTTTAGACGCGCTTGCTATCTCCAAAGGGAGTCTGCCTGCTTGTATGCATGCACTTGGCAAAAGAGCGGTGCCACCTGTGTGTAGGCGCGTGAATTTATAGCTCGTGGGAATGTCGCGAAGGGAGAAAGGGAGGAGCGGACCGCGAGAAAAAGACGGAGATAGGCGGCCGAGGGGAGCAGGGATAGGCGCGGGGTAGACGAGGGGCGCGAGGGATGACCCGAACCACGTGGCGATCTATTTGTCACGCGAGAGCGGTCACTATCGCGTTAAGTTTGGTTAGGCAATCGATGGATCTTGGCCGCGCGATCCGAACCGGCGCCTTTCGCGAGACCAAAATACTAATCGGGCTACCAAAGATATTTCGCGGATTGACAAGTATGTCGAGTCCATTTCGAAAACTACGTCGACATTTCGTTTTAAAGATTCTACCATTCAACCGTCAGCTTTTTTTTATAAAAGAGTTTTATACAAGAGTCACATATTTTCGATTAATATATTATTAGATTCCTACACATATTCGTTTTCTAACAAAATCGCATTACATAAACTATTGTTTCGTGAAAATCGAGAAATATTAACGATAAAATACTAGTTTGTCAATTTTCATTCTTTAATAAATCTATTATCAAATCACGATTGAAAATTGCCAAGAGAAAATCGCCTACATCGTCAAAGAATACAATCGCTATCATATTTTTCAATTCTATCAACGACTCATATACTTGTATTCGAGTGCTCGAGCGATGCCTAACGCAGTCACGCAGCACACGCGGTACCATGTTGCTCGTAGACAGCTCTCTCGGTGGCCTTGAAGTAAATATCATCGCATACGTGCAGGACGATACTCGAGGCTCAAGGTAAAGGGGATAGAAAGGGACGTAGGCTCCCAAGATCGCCTCTATCGCGTCATACCCTCGGCTCCTTCTTCTTTTTCTATTTGTCTAGCAGCTCTTTCCTCCGTCGCAGTCCCTTCCTGCTTCGTTCTATTTCTATTTTCCGTCTTTTTGCCACCCCCGTTCTCCCCCGTCCCCGCTCCTCCATCTTTTTCCTTCAATCTCCCTCCTCTCCTCGCTTTTTCCCCGCTCTGGCCTCTTTCCCAGTGTGCACGCACACGCACACACACTTTTATACATATATATATTCCTATCCTGCCGCATCCTCTTCTCGCTCCCACCACGCCAGCTCGTTTGATTCCGGTTCGATGGAATGCTATACGATCTTAGGAAGCGAAGGGAGGACAGACGAGAGAGAACAGAGAAGGGAGATAGGGGAAGATGGTGAGAGAGAAACGGAGAGAGAAAGAGCGAGGCGAAAGGAGATTGGAGGGAGGGAAGGTAGACAGAGTCGGCGGAGGAAAGGGGAGAGGGGAAGAGACGGAGGGAGCGACGAACATTCAAGGTGGGGGGAAGGAGAACAAGAGTGGGAATACGTTGGAGGAGAGGACAAGGGGTGCGTACATGTACCTTCGGTACTCTAGACGCACACACGGTTGATATACACATGCAACGTTTTGATCGTTAAAAGGAGATTTCCATTACCGGGTCAATGCCGGACGACGAGAAACGACGAGCAGGAGTGCGCTCTGTCCTGTCGCTATCGCGTCTCTTCTCGCGGAATCGCGAGTTGGCGATTAACCGGGAACGCCGGCTGTCAAAAGCGGTTCAAGTTGCAGCGAGAGAACCACCCCCAAGATTTAATCCGTCGCGAGAGAAATGACGTAAAAATTATTCAATATTTAGGGTGATGAAATACTATTAAATTATAGTTACACGCAAATAAATGTGTAATCAAACGTGTAATCTATCGTTATAAATGTTCTTACATTGTACCTCATTTAAATCAGCTGATCACGATGATTGAAAGGAATTTGCGGCATAAAAGAATATTTTGTCACGGTATAACAATAGACTATTTCGGGTATTAAAGCTTAAAATGTATTAGGTACTCGCCCGAGCTTTACGTCACTTTGTTTTGACTAGTTCTAAATCACCTTGACTGGCCCTAAACGGTTGACAGCTAATCTTAAGGGTATTTCTGTTTCAAATGGATAATTATAAACGCTCATTGTGGAAATGATTTACAACATTTGCGCATGGCTTAGTTTAGATATATAGATCGTTGCCGTACACACAATCAACGTACAAATCGATACTGGTGAATATTCGCTCGGTTGCAGCTGTTTATCAAGATATGTTTTTGTCAGTTTAAATCATTTCCAAATATATATTATTCCTCGTCGTACGATTTCTTGTCTTTATATGAGAATCTAAAAATATAATGATATAAAACGAAATATTAATATTTTGTAAAAATTCGAATACATGATTATAAATACGTATCAATTGTGTAACTAATTTAATAGCATCATTAATTACGGTTGGTTTTGTTTTTATCGTGATACAATTTTGTCACATCTTCTATAATTATCTACCTATACGAGCTATAAACTGCCTGCTTTTCATTACGACCCATTATGGATCGGTTTAGCACGATATTACAGTATAATTACATGTACTTCCGTGAAGACATGTAAGAAGTATTTATAGTAAAATTGCGCGATATCCATACAACACATTGGTTTAAAATAGCAAAATGTACAATGCAAAATAACAAAAATATTCATCCTTTGCATTGACGGAAATATCAATAAAAAGCAGCATCGTAATCAGGCTGAAGGCACAGGACTCGACTTTCAGCGAAATGTCCAAGTTCGCAAAAAGTTTCTTTCGCGCGCTAAAATTAGATCAAGTGCATACGAGAGATGCTGAATATCGTTCCGTTCGAGACCGATTAATTATGAAATCCATCCATGAATCGAAGAGAACTAAGACCATTGCTTTTTATCGAATGTGGAGCAAAGTGGAAATAGATCCAACAGCGTCGCGACCGAGGTCCGAATCCGCGGGCGACCTCGCGAGGGAACATCGGCGCGATGTGAGTCGCCGATGTGTCACGGCATACCACGGTGCTCCGACTAGTGTTCGCAAGTGTCCGTGACACTCGTCGTCGAAAGCCGGCGGCATTCTCGCGCGCGCGGGAGAACACACGCATAGATACGTACGAGACGTAGGCGCCACGCGGTGCGGTGCGGTGCGATGCGGTGCGGCGACGGCTCCTTCAAACGGCGCTATCCACGTGGTTCCTAAACGCCCCTCCCTTCTACGTGTTTACGATCCCTTCTACGTCCGCCCGCCCGCTGCTCGCCGCATACCCAGCCCCTCTTTTTACCGATAGGGAAGGTAAACAGCCGTCGAGTGTCACCTGTTATTGCTCGTACGCAAATAGGCTTCATTCATGGTCAAACGTCGTGCACGCGCATACGCGCGCCGGCTCTAATCCGGAAATGTTCGCGTTACAGACGCTCCGTGCAGGTGTTCGCGGTCCTCTTTCCCTACAAAAGCGTTCTAGATAATAATGCCTTGTAACTTTATCCGCCTTCATTTCCAATCCTATGCAGCGGAATCTTTTGACGATTATGCAATTAGCAAACGAGAGAGGTGACTTTTTTTAAGTTGAAACTTAAAAATTTGAATTTTCATTCGCAATTTTAATTCTACTTATTTTTTATTCTCTGTACATTATATAATATAAATTATGTTTCGTGCATATTTCGCTGCATCGAGATCGATACTCGAGCGGGAGATGAAGATTACTTCAACGGAAATTTATATTATCTAAAATAAAATTCATATTAATCAAATAGCAAATTTACTTTTTTCAATTTCTAGTCGTCAAGGGACGACAAGTAATAAAAATAAGGTGACAGGTAAATTGATACTAAAACGAACGTAGCATGTGTTTCTAACATCGCAATGATAGATGAAAGATACGATCGCGCAAGGGCGCGAGTTTCTCGCCGCGTGCGTCTGGACTCGTGAGTGACAGATGTACGTCCGGCATCCGTACGGACGCGCATCTCTCCCTGCACGAACCTCACCGGCAACCGAGCCGAAACCGACTGAGCCGCGGAATGGAAGCAGCGGCGGCGACTACACGACGACGACAAAGTGTATCGCTCGTTGCACCGCGAGCGAGGGGGGGAAGGGAGATTGCGACAGGGAGAGAGGAGGAATGGAAAGAGCGAGCGAGCGAGCGAGATGAGGCGAGACGAGGCGCACAACGAGGTGAATCTCCAGTGTGGTCGAAAGGGATGGATGTGGAAAGGCACGGGGGGCAGCAGGGTTCAGGGGAGAGGAGGAGAACACGGGATGCGGAACGGAAGGAGTAGTACACATCGCGCGCCGGTTGTGTCGAGGTCTGGAGGGAGGGAACATCCACAATGCACCCGACACATACACACGCATACGCGCATGTATACGTACTCGGGGCGAATTCACCAACTTCGGCCGGCTCTCTCGTAGTCTCCACCCTTCTCCCTCCCACCGTGGGAACCCTCCGCGTCACCCACCGTCACCCAACGAGGCGCGTTGTCTATCTCCGTCTTGCTCTCGCCCATACCCTCCTCCTTCCCCCCTCAAATTCCCCCCTCGATCCTTTTGCTCGTGTGTGTTTATACCACACTTTATGGTACATATACCCGACGTATACACGCTCTCTCTCTCGTGACGCGCGTAACGCGAGAGCCTCTCACGCATACGCGCGAGTCCTTCCTACGGCGCGCGCCGTAGAAAGTACATAAACCGTCCTCATTCACGTCGATATCGTCAACTGTTGCTTCCTCCGTCGTCGCGCCGGTGAGTAAACCACTGCCGCGTGTGTCCCGCGTGTTAAGGCGGGCTCGTTTGAGAGAGGCACGCGACTCTCTCGACGAAGGAGGGAGGAGGGGGAGACCCATGCGACCGCGTTAAACTATCCTGCTGAGTCCGAGGATCCTCTCTCCGCGGAATATCCCAGAAACACCTCTGGGGTGTCCAAGTCTCGTTTGGTTAAGCTACAATACAAAGTTTCTTCTCAAACATGATGTTGACATTAGAGAATATCTCCCGAACCGATCGCAAGTGGCTAATAAATCACTGGTAACAATAAGATGCGCGATCTCTCGCTGGGACGGTGTTGACGGACAAAAGTCCCGGCACCTGCTGCTCGGACAGCGAATTCGTGCGTGTCCTGCCACGAGCAGCAGGTGCTATTGTGTCGCGCAGCCACCGCCGCCACCGTAGGCTGATAGCCATTAAGGTAGCGGTGGGCGTGAAATTCGCCCGCACAAAAGGCCCGCGCGGTCTCGTTAATGAAGGGGAAAGAGAACGGGGCCGCGAAACTCTCCGTTCACATCTCGCCTCTCCCTCTAGCGTTTCGCTGCCTTCTCTCCGTTCTTCTTCTCTCGTGCTTAACCTTAACCTACCGCAAGAGAGGACGAGAGTTTCGCGGCGTCGCACGCGCGACTCGATTAGAATGCGATGCATCGTCGGGTGTCGCGACGCCGAGAGTTCACGAGGTATGCGCTGCACTTAATTCAAGCCCGCTTTACGAATTTAGGGCGCTTATAAGCGCCAACCTTAACCTTTACGTGAGCAGCGTGATATACGTGTACTGGCCACATTCTTTTTAAGCGAAAGAGTATTCGGTCTTTGGAGATTAGCGTACGATCGTGACAGTTAAATCTTACGTGACACTTGTACATGCTTTAATTACATTTAGCTTGATTTTTGCAAAATAAAAAATGTTACTTCTCTCTTTTAAAAAGATGTAAATATTTTATCGCATCTCATAGTACTTGTAATGCGATAGTATTTTAATCAGAACAACGCCTAGCAATATACATATAATACAAAATACGTGCAATGTATGGAGAAACTATTCGCGTACAATTCTTGATACTGTGAAACTACATTGTTCCGTGCGTCTCTACCAGCTCGCAAGGTATCGCTAACGGTTATTTTTACGGAAGATTCCCGCTGATGGAGTCGCGCGAGAAAAGCCCGGATGAGATGAAACACCGGACAAAATCCGCTATTCTTTCACACAACTCGAGAGTAGCCGCATTATGAGGCCTCCGTTCGAGCAAATAATTTTTTTTACACAATCATGAAATTCTTATAATGTAAAGCACACGTACGCGTATGTTTATAATCTTATGTTTTTTATATATCTATATAATAAAGTGTCAGTGTTAGAAAAGAATTAATTATGCGTACATGTAGCGACTCGTCTCGCACGTTTCTACTTTCTAACTTAAGATAGCCTTTGTTTCTGTGCATCTAATCGTTCTACATTAATGTTAGAAAGATGGAAAACAATACATTTCTCATGTCTTTCAAAGAGGCAGAGACAGACCTTGTTTCTATAAAACTAGACTTTGTTGCATCTAAAGTTTAGTTTACTCAAACTAATCCCATTTAAGTTATAAAAATAAAAAGGTTTAAGTCAGTACTATCTATATTCAATAGATGTCATGAAGCAATCGTTGTTTTTGCAAGCATGTTAGAAATCAAAAGAATATTTTATTTCGATTATTTCAATTTCAAAATATCAATAATGTTCCCGAATTATTCCATAAAAATTATTATATTTCAATTCCCCGAAACAGACATCTTTTTCACGAATAGATTTACTCAGTGAAAGATATTTTCCGATTGCTCCGATTTCAACAAGTTAAAAATCCTCAAAGAGGAAATAATTTATCTCGCAGCTAAAATGAGTCTTTAAAAAGAAATAAACGTATCGACAGATTTTATCGGTGCATTAAATACTAACACTATATAGTTTCCTCTTTATCGAAACAAGAGATAAACGATGCTGTGAAAGGATCGACGATAGTTTCATTCAAATTAGGTGGAAGAAGGATGAATCGAGCAAGAGATACAAAGTAATCTTTTACGCTCTGCCTTTTGATACTCATCGCGCGCGTACGCCCGCGCATGATTGACGTATCGATTACACCGGGCCAATTTTTCAATCGCCGCGGACCGTTCGCGTAACGTAAACAAAACAATGCGCGACGACGCGATGCCGATGCGAAGCGTGTACGATGCACCACGTGCCTCGATGTCTCCGATAGCGATAGGGAAGGGGATCATGAGAGGTGGGGTCATGGGTGGAGGTAGACGGCGTTACAATATTCGTAATTCATGATTCATCGATCTTGCGATACCGTCACACACATCCGGACATTTTTACACGTGTTTGTTTTGGCGAGTTACGTATGTTGCAGCGAACGCAGAATTTGTTTCAGCTTTTCGTGGAACGTGAACGCTCTGATTTTCAAACATCTTTCATAAAGAGAAAGAATATTTCTTCAAGCACATATATGCTAAACGACTTTAAATATAGTAGTCTTCTCTTTGCAAATTGATAAATTTTAAATTCGACGCTACTTGTATATTATTCTCGCATACATCGTTCGAAAAGCGCAACTTGGAACGATAACCTCTACCCGGCAACGCGATACACGCGAGATGAGCAAGCAGAAAAGAATAAAAATTAAGAACGCAGTGAACGAAGCTGCGTCAGAGAGAAGATCACCACGACTCGACGTTGTTAAAGACCCGCGCTACTCAATTTACGATGTGATGTCGAACAAAAAGTCAATTGCAGAAGTACATTGAGTATTCGAGGAAAGTGCATCGATAATAAACAAGAGAGAATAAAGAAACTTCTTTCACAAAAATATACATTCCTAAAGATAACCAATAATTATCATACATATTCCTAAAAAGAAAAAAAATAACTCGAGATTCATTGAGAAGACACATCTCTAAGTTCCAGTAGACAAAATTTGAAGCACAAGCTCTCATCATACAATATTCAGAAGGAGAGATACGTGCACCCTGGTGTTTTATTTCCCTTTAACGCAGCGAGTGCCGGAGCAGACTTCCCGCAATCGGCGGAGAGAGAACAAGATTCGGCTACAGACCGCGGGAACGGGCTCGGAGCGCTCGGTGCGCCGGTCCCTATGCGTTTAAAACGGGGAGGCCGGTCGTAAATCACGCGGTTAGAGCGGGAACGGCCCGGTCGCGTAGCGTAACGGCGGAGGTGTCCATCGGTACGTCTCGTGGTCGCCGCCGTCGCCGCCACGTGGTTTCTGCGGCAAAACTATGCGGCGGCGGCCGCACGCCGGCCCGGCGAATTTATGAATGGGAGAAGCCTATTGACAGATCGCGCGTCGATAACTCTCTCGTTAATGGCCCGTGATGGTGGGCGCGCGAGGGCCGCGGTGCCGAGGGGCGAAGGACGCGGAGGTGCTCGGAGGGAGGGTAGGAGGTAGGGGAAACTTGGACTCACTTTGTGCCGACTCGCGCCGCGCCGAGCCGCGCTGACGGGACGTTGCGACATGCGGCAACACCAAGTGGCACACGCGCGCGTTCGATCGGTCGAAATAATCCGTCGAGGAGTCGACGAGCTTCCGGCGCGTTCATCCCGCGCGAGATGCGCGATATTGAAATATAATTTCGAGCGTAAACGTGTGCGAGAGAGCGTCGACTCTCCATCGGGAAATAAATATTATTCGGTTTACGGGAGGATTTTCATGCACGCGTACACCGACACGTGCGCACACGGACTTGGAAATATAGATTTTACCGTAGATGTAATATAGAAATTAAAAACATCCCTCGTTCCGCATCGTCAGAGCGTCGGTGGAGCGTCGTTTTTATTGCTCGGGATAAATATGGGATATTGATTTTGATCGACTAATGAGGTAAGCGAGCAATTCTAATATTGTGATACCGACTATCGCGAAATTAGCGTGCGCGTTTTTGGTCAGCGGTTTGCCTCTCGGCATCGGATCAAACACTGGGTCCAGCATCCGCCATTCCGCTTGCGTCGATAATACGGAAATACATCGCGAACAGAAATAGAACTTGCGGAGGAGTTATGTCACATAAGTTGCACATTTTCTGATGAATCGATGCTCGCCGGTCTGTGTTTATATAAGCGCGCGCTTCTCGCTAAAATATTATTAAAAAAGTTTGATTAGCGTGCGTATATTTGACGCGATACTCGTCGCGGTTTCCCACGAAATTAGCATCTAAGTTTATTTACATCGACAGAATTTAGAGAAACGGATGAAGCAAAGAAAGATGGCAAGCTACTAGACACACACGTGTGTTAACCGTGTAACATCTCGAAGAATGTAGCATTTTGAGAATATTTACTGACAAGTACCTAATCATATTTTAATCCGAGTCCTAAACTAATCAGAGTTAAAAGGAGCGAGAAATTTATGTTAAAAAATGCTTGTTTTCTCTCTTGAATATTTAGAAAGAATACCTGCACTGAGACACATTAGACGTATATTTTCGTTAATATTTGTTGTAATATGAAGAAAGACAGAGAAATAAAGAGAGAGAGAGAGAGAGAGAGAGAGAGAGAGAGAGAGAGAGAGAGAATCGCATTATCTTATAATTTAAAAATTGTTGTAATAAGAATAATTTTTTGTACAGTTAAAACAAACTACAATTTATATTATCTGGTTGGTGATTGAGCAGCTGCGAATTCATCATCGAGTTTGACAGGGGGGGTTTTAAGGGTTAAGTGAACGCGTGCACGAATTTTTCCAAGTTCAACGATGCGCCGGCGAACGCGCACACAACGAGACAACCTTTTGTCGCGTACGACGCGAAACCACGTGGAAAAACTGCTCGTTTTGTCGGTCATCGGGCCACCGATGGCGCACCGGCCGTCGGAAACGCCGAAAAACCCTCTCCTCCTCTCTGTCCTTCTCTTTTTCCTCTGCCCTGCCTCCCTCCTCCCCCCTTTTGTGTCTGTGTACCACCCACACCTTCATCCCCTAGACACTGCTGATTTATCGTCACCCGAATTTTGGTAGACGCGTCCGCTCTACGTCCGTGCGCCAATTTTACGTCCGAAAAATCGTTTAATTTTACGCGAAAAATCGCTCCTGCGTTAAACAAGTAAATTTCATTTGCTTTCTTTTACACTAAAAAACGAAAATTGCGAGTGATCTTTGGTATAATTGATTCTCCTCGCTAATCTTTAAAGAATGAGACGTAAATATTATATCGCGCGGAAAATTTTATATCAAGATATTTTTATACTGTATAAAATATTCCTATACTTGTGTGTATCTTTTATTTTGAATGCATTGACTTTTGATATATATATTCTGGATAACTAACTCAAAAATTCTCTCTAATTTCGATTGTAATCTGTCTATAGTTTTAGGGGGATACACGAATCTAACGTTGACATTTAAACGTGAAAAACTTTCGAATCGTCTCGGAAATTATTCGACACGAAACGTCATTTATACGCTTCGTTGTAAATCATTTCATTACGGATGATCATTTGGACAAAGTGAAAAAAAATGATTCCGCTGTATTTGGCTTAATGGTTCATCAATGTTTTTGAAATACTATTTACAGTATTCCTTTCGCTTTGAATGGTTTTGTCCGAAATGATCATCAAAAGCAAATCGTGTAAATGTATGCCTTTACGGTGTAATTTCACACGAGTGGACCTACAGTTAATCGTCCAAACAAAACAGTGCTTGCGGTTGGCATTTGAAGTGCTATGGCAGCTCGGAGTAATCATTTTTTTTTTTTTACTTTCGACACCGAAAACCAGTACGACAGGTCGATTTCCAATAACCCGAGAATGATAAGTCGAAAGAATTTCTATAGTGTGGTAATGTCGGATTTAAAAAAATTGAATAAAAAGTTGAAAACTCTGCATTCGATTTCAAGATTTAACAGACTTATTTTTACGCAAGAGATATGACGCGAGTAAGAATTTTTTACTCTTGTTCCAATGTGTTTTATATTAAACTTCATCTCGTAATCTAAACTATATTTTTATCGTACTTAAAAATTCGGCCCACGATATTATTACACGATGATTAATAGATTGAGTTTATACAAATAACGTTAATAACCATTCGCTAGGAGGGATCTCGAAAAACAATTCGGATGGCGGTGGCGCAAAATTATGACTCTAGCCGCGCTCTCTTCGTGGATTACGATATCGCCCCTCTTCTTCGATTTTGTCGCAAAACATTTCGCCGCTCAAAGACCTCGTGACGAAAAACAATCGCTAGGAAGAGGGAAAGGCGGAGGGGATAAAGGAAAAAGGACTAAAACGAAAGAGCGAGAGAGAGAGAGCGAGAGAGAGGAGGGTAGAATGAGAACGCCGGAAATGGAAGAGAGAAAGAGCGAGCGGGAGACGCGGCAAAAGCGAATATGTCTTTAAAAACACCCCCCTAGACCAGATCGGGTTGTTGTCGTCGTGGTAACCATGACGACGCTGCCCCTTGATGGTTGGTTATAACCGTATCCCCACCCTGGCATCTCCGAACCGACGCTAGGTTTCCTCGCGGCGCTGGCCAAGCGAAGAAGAGGCAGCCAGCAGCCTCGGGCGATCTCTCTCTCCCTTTTCCACCCGCTCTACCCCGCCATCCGCGTTCCCCATCCACGCCACTCTACTCCGCCGCCTCGTTCCCTCCTCGTCCCTCCTCGTCCCATCCCTACCCCCCTATTGCGTTATCAAGCTGCCGCTGTCGCTCGTTCCGTCCCCTCTTCTCTCGCTCCCCGCTGACTCCACGGCCCACACGGTACGCGAGCCACCTCGTCGTTCCCCCTCGTCGAGCTTCGCCTCGTCATCCTCTTTCCCCTTGCGGCCGCCCTCCTGCCTTTCCCCCCGCCGGGCCAAGGAAACGCGGGATCGCTTCGAATTCAAACTACCGAACACGAGGTTACCACGCGTCAAATCTGACACTTGGATGTCCTATGTGCGATCGCGCGTCTCGCGCGCGCCGCCGACGATTTTTCGCTCCGAGCGAGAGGCCCGAGAGGCGAGCGAGCGAGTACGGGAACGTTGATCGATTTTTCGAGAACGCTGTAAGCGCGATGCGCCGTGGAGAGAAAGAGCGGCGAGTGTCTTCCTTCTTTTTTCGAGCCGCCTTACCCCCGAAGATAGTCGTCGCGGGCGCGGTTAAGCCGACGGAACGAGAAATCGGAAGGAGCCCAACGGGCGAGATTTTCCGCCGTCAACTTTTCTCGGAGCGAACTACCGTCGACCAAGAGAAGCCAGATGCTTCGCACCGGTGCTATCGATGCGCGCGTAACGTCCTTATCAACGAGATTAAAGCCCGACGACCAAACACTCGAGCCTGGCTCTTTCGCGATCGCGTCGTTCTTGGAGCGACCGAGCAACGAGCGATCACGTAACCCGCTCTCTTCGACCGGCGCGAAACGCGGAAACGCGGCACGCGTGTCGTACACGCCGAAAGGGAACGCACGTACATGCATACGGGGAAGTGCAAACGCGCGCGCGGAGGGGATGGGGGGTTGCGAGAAAAAAGGACGGCGGCCGGCCGCGGAGCAAGAGAGAAAGAGAAAGAGAGAGAGAGAGAGAGAGCGATGCGCCGCGGAACCGCGCGCCAAACTCACCTGACTGACGTCGCACCACATTATTATTTCGCTGACACTGACGACAGCATCTTGGTACGTTGCTGCTGCACTGCCGCACACGGTGCTACCGCGACGGTCCGTTTTCTTTTCCTCTCCGAGTCACTGGATATTCGAGACGGATAAGAGAGAGAAAGAGAGAGAGAAGGAAAAAAAAGAAAAAACGAACACCAACGGACGGGATACGCGAAACCAAAGTTCCACGTTACTTCGGCCCTGGCGCGATGAGTTCTGCTCGTCCGTTCTCTCTTTCCGTCTTTCGCGCTCTCTCACCGTGTCTCACTCCACTCACTGTCCGTCTTTTCCACGTACGTGTCCGTTTGCGCTTTTCTAGGTATATCTCCTCTCCCGTTTCGCTTTTCTCCCTTCTTAATTCACAGTCTCACGAAGAATTCACTGCGCGACGTACGCGTCGGCCGCCGGCTCTAGCCCGGTTAGCTTCCTCGAGTAACATCGCACGATCACTCCGAACAGATGACATACGCGACTGTCACCGACGCACATACTAGTAGTTAGCTGGCCATGCGAAGCATTACTGAACACTGACAACAGTCCTCGCCGAGTAGCGCCGCTCGGTTTTCCCCCGAATGCGCGCTCGGCCGTTTCCGTCGACGCTCGGCCCACCTGCACTCCGACACGACTGTCAGTGCCGTAGACGCGCGCCGATGTGCCCCCCTCCCTCCCGAGGTTGCGCTTTGTCCGTCGACATTTCGAAAATTCCATCTCTGAAAATCAAATCGCGATATATGACACACGTTTGAAAAATTATTCGAAAGCAATTTCTAATCTCGCGATGCCGATTATCGACGTTAATGAAAGAAAAAGGAAAACAAACGAGCGACCTAGGGATGATCTCCGTATCGACGCTAACATATGTTCGCGTCGCTCTTGACGTAAATTTTGAAAAAAAAATCCGATCGCTCGCCAAACGCATAATGCCATATTGTTGACGTTTCGCTGTAACTGATATATAAATGAAAGGATACGTTCCATTCACGCCGCGCAAATTAATTACATAATTAATATCGAATTGAATACCGGTAGGACTGTGTATGTCACTCTAAATCGCGAGCGAAAGGAAATTCATTGTCCAAGTACGCAGCTTTTCAGATATAAACAATGCTTTTATCGTCGAATGATTAGCGACGCTTATTAACGCGCGGGAGGAGCGGGAGGGAAGGAGAAAAATGTCGGATCGCGTTTGCGAAAAAGAAGCGGATTCTCTCGCGCGAGGGGAGGCGGGAGGTGACGCGAAAGGGGGAGGGGAGCTTGCGATATTAAATATCCTTCTCTCAGGACGCAAGAAAGGTCGATCGAGAAAAATCGTTCCGTTCGAGAAAGTCCGTGATAGCGCGGTCGGTCGATGAAAGTTATCGGAGAACGGATCGACGACGGCCGCCTGAAATATTTCAACGACACGGCGGAACGGTAGAAACTCCAAAATGACTCTTCGCGGACTCGCGCGGTCCGTGCGCAGATCGCACCGATTGCAGGCTCGTCGCGGCGCTGTTTAATATCTCACGAGACGACCGAGATAGCACGGTCAATCGCGCCACTGAGCGACGCCAGGACCTTGTGGCCGGCAAGGTAATCGCGCGCTCTCGCTCGCAAAGAGCCGACCGAACGTTTTCCGCGCTTCTTTCCTTCTTCGAAAATCGGGGAAAGATCCTTCGAGGAATCGCTCGATTATATAAATTCTTACAATAAATTGTTTTATATTTTTGTCGCCTCCTATTATAATCGATAATATATATCGGAGACATTATATGAACTTACTGCGAGATGTGAGTTTGCTGAATTGATCTGAAAGAAAAAAAAAAAGAAAAAGTTACTCGATTATGATTTTTGAAATATTCAATTAAATATTAAAAAAATGACGTTTGCGTGGCGAAAGAAAAAAAAGAGGAGACTCGAGAGAAAACGGGAAAGAAGAATCCGCGGGAGTAAATTTTGACGCGAGGTATAGAGCGTCTCAGAGGTTCAGGCTCGAGGAGCGCGTCGAGAGCGCCGAGCGACAGCCTTCACCGGGGAACCTTCGGTCTCTCCGGTGCAGGGGCCCCCGAGCACGAGGGAGTCGGCCTAACGCCACTAGGTTCGAAACTCGCCACTGACTGGCTGGCTGTATACGGCGCGCAGCGCAAGAACGGCCGAGCGAGAGGAGGTCTTCGCTCTCGCTTGCTCTCGCTCGCTCTCGCTCGCTCGCGCGGCCGAGCGGCGAGGGGGGCGGCGGGCGCGGGCAGACAACGCGCGAGCCACGTTCCATAGGGCGCGCAGCCTAAGAAAATTCACCGGGAACATTTTTATTCCCTATCGGGTAAAAGGGGCGCGTCATCGGGACGCCGCGACGGCGAAAGGACGCCGGGGGTCGTGCGCCGTCGTTGTACGATCGGCTGACCTCCCCGCGTCGGCCAATTCCGCGAATTTTGCGCGTCATTCCGTATGCGGCCGCGAGGCAGAGCGCGCGGCCCCGAGGTCTCGTCTCGTCTCGTCTCGTCTCGGCAGAGACCGAGAACACGAGCGTGCCACACGTATGCACGCCGACGACGCCGCTCCGCGCCGCGCGTAACGTCGAGCTCGGTTTCTCCTCGGAAGCGATGGCGACGGCGACGGCGTCGGCGTCCGAGAGACGCGCCGTTGTATATTTCGGCGATATTGTCTTTATACGCGCGTCTACACCGGCAAGCTTCTTCAGTTATTAAGATATCCCCCCAACTAAATTTATATATAAATGTTTTATTTGTTTTTTTTTTCTCTTTTTCTTGCAATTTTTAAAAAATTTTATCTTTAGATGATTTAGATAGTCTATTAAATTTTGTAGAGTCTATGAGAAAGTCGTTTTCGAGACGATATAAACATTTACGAAGAGAATTTTGAAATCGTCAAATAAATTTAGAATATAAAATATCGTTTTATCTTTCTCTCTCTCTAAGTTATCTGATTTATAAAGCTCGACAAAGTTGCTCGATCGTTTGTCGAAAAGCTGCACTCGCGCTAGAGTAGTAGTATCAGCAACAATAATCTATTATACGCGATACGGCGTACAACTATATAAATGCAAGAGGCCGAGATGAAATCTCGAAACGGCCGGGCAAAGCGCGCGCGCGCGCTCGCGCGCCGCGATTCCCCGTCGACGATTCCGTCGGCCGATTCGACGCGTCCGGTTGTTGTTAACCGCGGCTGACGCCACGGAGCGAGAGAGCGGGCAGCATGGAGGCGACTTTTAACTGGCCGGCGCGACGCGGCGCGAGAATGCGCGGACGTTGCCGAGCAGGGAAACTGCCGCGTCGCTCGAATCCGCGCCTCGACTTACCCGGCATGTACGCGCGTACCTCGCGTCCATACGCACGCGATGTACGCGTGCAAATCCGCCGCGTTATCTATGCACATGGTAGGCCCTTTGCGCGCGATACCAGGCGCGCCGACGACGACGACGACGAGAATACCGGAGGAAAGTGCCGGCCGAGTTTACGATTGGCCGGGCACGGCACGACGGATGAATTGTGGCCAATGAATGTCCTTGCTCTCTGGACGCGAGCCTTATTCGAACGCGGGGCGCGCATGCACGGCCGCGAGATGGAAGGGAATTTAGAATTTGGCACGATACCGCCCGCACTTCCGCCCACGTTCGGTAGTTGCACGTCTTTTCCCGTCCCGGCACTGTCACTTTGTTTTCGTACCTGAGACGCCAATCTCTCTCTCAAGATTTATTAATAAATACTCTGTTTCTCGAATCGATCTTTGTTAGATTCTTTCGTTAATAGCGCAAGGTCGTATTTAAATTTACATGACTATATTTTTAACGCGTGTACTATTTCTATAAAAATTCTATCATACATAATAGCTAAAGATTGTTTCTCTGTCTGATGTATCTGGAAATAATTCTGCATCTTGCGAGATCAGAGAAAAAACTATCAATGTCGTATCGTGATTTCAGATTGCAAAGATAGATTATATAAATATATATACAATGATTAAATGTAATGTCATAGGATCTCTGGCCCTTCTAAGGTACAATTGTTCTCGATATATTTCCTAGCGTACGTATCGCTTACGAAGGCGCCCATAGAATTCAGTTCGTTGAGATTTGCCGCGCACAGGCGTCGCTGAACTTTCTCGTCGACTAGGAGCGCTCGTTAATGCCTCGGTGAAGCTACTCGGCGAAGAATACCTCGGTGGGGATCAGGAAACGGCGGAGATCTGACGGGACGTTTTACGATCGTCTTCGAAAGCTGCGACTCTTGTGCACTTCCGGCCTGAATTCTTAAACCGCTGCCAGGTAGACTTCTTTACGTGGAAGACGAGAATCGCTCGACGCGTCACGTAAAAGCAGTTCAGAAACAAAATCTCTTCATTTATTATTCTATTACAAAGTATTCACTCTATTTTTTACAAAAAGAAAATAGTTTATTAGAAAAATATTTTAATTAGAAAATAAAATTTGAAAAAGGAATAACTAGCACATATCTAGTAAAAGTTCTGTAAGTGAATATTAGCTTGTGAGTGTTTGTATCCAAAAATATTGTTTTATCAATACTGCAAATATTCATATAAAATAAATACATGTACTCCGATATACATTTATAATTTATTATATTTAAGGACACATATCACGAGAAAAAAATCCTTCACTTTGTCTCAATTTTATTCGATATTTTCCTCGCTAAAATTATATCGCTGAATGAATATTTAATTTATCGTAGTTTTTACTTTTGAGAAAAAAAGACAAACGCTTTGTGATGAGAATCCGAGAGTTGAAATTAGGATTTCGCAAAAACCACGCTTGAGATTAACTAGAAATATTAAACATCGCGCGTTATATCAATATACGATGTCGAACCGACGCGAAATCCGCGCGTTGTTCGTGTACAGTTATGGCACGATTCTGCCTAGCTGTAACTCTGAGAAAGAGCCGGTGAAAACCGTATTACACCGGTGCAGCAACAAGATATACCAGGACGGTTAGCTCAATTTTCCCGCCATTCTCGCCATTGCCGCCTTTCGCCTCCGCGATACCAAAAGTTGTGACTTTCGCAAGCACGTCCTTTTCGCACCCCACGAGATGAGTACCAAATGAGTGTCAAAGAGAGAGAGAGAGAGAGAGAGCACTCTTGCGCTGATAGTATTAATGTTCCTATTCAGATTACAGTTTAGATATTTATACAGCAATCAACGCTTTCGATAAACACCGATACGTAAATTTGTTACATCTTCATTTATCCGGAAATATGTATCTGATATATTTAGTTGAAATACAAAGAAATGCAAAGAAATTAAATATATATTTACAATTTTTATCGTTGATTCTTTTCTATACAATCGCTTATCTCTCTTCAAACAAGTTGTTTAGATTCGAGCAATGATACGATTTTTGACCACACAAATGTGGTTAAATATATATAATCTCCCTTTTGTACAAGATAAAATTCTAGCCTCGAACGGCACTGTTCGAAATCGAAGGCACCTGTTAACACAGGCCGACTTGGCGCGCCGGTGACACCGACATCCGGGGACGATGACAGGTGCTGTAGGCTAATCGGTTAATTCGACAGCTCGTGCATACGCGTGACTTCCATTCGCCGAGAGCGGCTCGTGCTGATTGTTATCGGCGCATGACTTAGAGCGCTAATACGAGAGCAATCAGGGAGGGACGGCCGAACGAGCAATCAGGACGAAATATTTTAATGAGCAAGGTGCCCGCGATTGTATCAAAGTGTCGACTTTGCTTTCGATACTTTCAGATAAAGGTACAGGATAGTTCTGACAATAGACAACTATATTCTCGACGTGTACGATAGATATACGATAGATAGTGATGAATTTACACGTGTGGATGTGGATTATAGTTATCAGAGAATGTCAATTTTGCCAAGATATGCAGAAATTGCCAAGATATGCAGAAATATGGAAGAATATTTGCATACATAGAGAGATACAGACAAATTTGCATCTCCGAAATATTTACAGAGACTGCCCGAGAGTTTTCGCATTTCCTTTTATTTATGGATGTACATTTTTTTATCTCATTTATTATAAATGATATTAAAATAATTATCGCTAATTATTCTCTGTAAACGTGCGTCCAATATTTTATGATGATTTTTGTGGGAAAAATAATTTCTTTTTGTTAATACAGTCATTATTTTTATATATTTATATAATTATTTTTATGTATTTATACATCATTGCGGTATTGAATGTCATTTGATACCACTGTCCAATTAATCGATAGCTTGTTTCGTCATAACAATCCTATCATATATCGGATAATTTCTAATAGCTTTTGTTCTGAAAAAAGAAATTATATTACGCTATATCAGTCTAATAATAGATAGTTAAGATATATCTGCTTTGTTTCATTACTCTATTATCTTCTAACAAAAAAATGTCGCTGTAAAATATAAAAGTACTAATCGAAACAAATTATCACTTTCAACCTCTTAAAGCTAAGTCAACAAAAGATACTTTCCGGTGGGCCTAAAGCTTCATTCTATGTATATATGTATATATCGATGATTATAATTCTGAGATGATTATTAGTAAAAAGAGAAAAAGGAAGCTGAGTACGTCGACAGTTCTACGCGACGCGTCTTATCGGCGTGTCGAGGGTGATAAGGCTATCTTTATCTGCGATAAAGTCGTTCGAAGCTCGGAGTCTATCTCGACTGCGAGAATACAAGTGTGATAGAATGCATGGCACATGTGCGATTACAGATACTCCAGATATCAATGAATTTTTCGTACGTAATTATTTTTCGTATTACGTATTTTTACGCATCGATACTTTGCTTTTAAGCAGCTGATTAACAGCTTGATACTATGATATCCGAGAAATATTTTTTTTTAAGTTGGCGTGAATCAAATACTGAAAATCTCTCGCAATCCCCCGCAATCTTTGCAGAGTGATAATTCTAGAACAGTGAATATGCGTATGTATATTGATGTACACTTTTCATTAATTTAGAAGAGAAAATATTAGAAAAAGCAATGCTCTCTCTCTCTCTCTTGCTGGATGAGTACAATTATTGATATAATATTAAAAGTAAACATTTATCTCATGCGAAAGATTAAACTTTTCGAAAGCAACGTCATGTTTCTCTCACGGGAAACTGTTGAAATATCTCGTAAAATTATGTGAAGAGGCAGCTGAACCTCTCATTATACGTGATAAATCGTGTTTTACGTTTTAACAATTTCTACTCTCATTACTGTTAAGTTTATTTAGTCTAAATCGATTTAATATGTTATTGTTCCGGGACACTAATTATTCATCGAACGTGTGTGATGTGCGGGTAACATGAATAGTGCCGCGGGAAAAACTTCAAAAAATTTCAAATTTATCTAAAATGCGCGTAAAATTCATTGAATCCTGCGTTTCAGCATAGAATTAAATATATAACTATTCTGATAAAAAAATCCTACTTTCGATTTTTCACTTTCGATTGTTTCTAACGTCGACCAAACACTATGATATCACGACGATGGACAATTCAATCGGTCGATCCATTCATGGGAAACGGTCCGCGATGGTCGGCGGCATCACTCCGAATTAATTTCTATCCGCAACGACACGCCGCTAGCGCATAGAAAAAGACAAAGGAAAAAAAAAAGAGAGCGCATACGAATATCGTAGAGAGCTCGTAGTAGTCGCACGTAAAACTCTCGTCCTACCCCCTCCTCCTCCTCCTTCACCTCCCCCATCTCCTTCGCCCCCTGCCACGTTTCTCTCTTTCCGCCTCTGTAACCCTGACCTCCCGTAAAACACACCGAGAAAAAGACTTTTCCGGCGTGTACGCACGAGCGCGCCAGGCTGCTTCTGGCCGAACTCATGAATGGACCCGCGACTCTATTTACGAGGGCGTGCGATTCCGCCCCCGTCGCCGCTCCGCTTTTATCGCCGTCTCCGTCGTTACAACACGGCGGGACGAGGCGAGGCGAGGTGAGATGAGGCGTTTTCGGAATCCCCGGGCTCTCTTTACCGCCGCGCCGACTTCCTCCACTACCGCGGCTCGATTGTACCGGTGCCGCGCCGAGATATGTATCGGCCCGCGAAATTGTTTTCGAACGGCCGATTGTTTGGCACACCTCGGACTCCAGCGAGGAGGAAGAGAGTCCGCCACAGGGCTGAAATTCTCTTTTTTCCCTTTCCCTTCCTCGCATTCGCTCTCTAATGCAGCCGGTGTTCGCCCTCGTGTAAACAGTCATGGAATCGTTTGCGAATTCTGGCTTACCTACGGCGATCGAAACGCGTTCGACGTATCAATAGGATGAAAGGTTCAAAGCGAAAGTGACATGTAAATGAGGTATACAAAGTACCTATCATAAATATCTTTATGAATTTTCGTGAATGACCGAAGCTATTTATAATACCATCTAGTGCTTGACTTATGTAAACAACCCTAGTAACTCGAATAACTTATACATGTATCTACAAATTCTTTTCGATAGATTATAGACAATTTTCTGAAAGTGGAGATTTTTTTAGATATCTCTATTTCTATTGTATAGACGGATAATTTAGTCCATACATTTTAAAACTCTTTTAACTAATTTCTAATTTTTAATTAACATGATATAATCCACTTTGATTATTTGCAAGAAATTAAAACTATAAGTAAGAAGAAAAGACATAATTATTAGAATAATTATTTTTGAGTTAGATGATAAGCAACAATAAAGACAAAAGATGGTGCAAAGATGACGACCTATGGCACGTCAATTAATCATCAATTAATTATAAAAATCGATTTACAGTAACTGACAATCAGTTATAAACATATTAATAATTCTCAATTTATTTTTTCATACATTATATTAAATTTCTGTACATTGACATTTATTAATAGAGAGAATTTGTGTTCTAGGATACGAATAAATGATTCTTCCCCTCTCCTTCTTCATCTCTCTCGTATCGGTCTTTCTTCTTCAATCATTGTTATTATACTAAGCTTGTAGCGAGTGTAATTTGTCACACGTGTAAGAGGCGTACTCCACGGACCTTTAAAGCAAGATCGTTAATAAGAAGCGTGCGGTTAAGGACCACCATGACCTACGGTAAATTTCATCTCGCCGGGTTTTAAGTTCGATCGCGCGGCGCGAATAACTAAAGATCATTAATACATCCCGCCGGACTATAATTCATGTCGCGTGACCGCTCGACGCGTGGCGCGCAAACGTTGTGGACAAAAGTCTGTCGATGAAAGTCAACGATCGAAAGTACGATATGTCTCTTTAAAAAATTGTACTTTTGTAAAATTAAACCGGGCTCGCACGACGTACTGTTTAAAAGTCGCTTCGTGAACATTATTTTCATACGATGACATTAGTTGTATCTAATAATAAGATGAGCAACTATAGGAATGAACGTTCAAAGAATATCTCAAAGCTTTGGATATTTATCCTTTTGAAGTTGCCATTCATTATTCGCGGAAGAAATATTTATATAAAAATTCGAATTTGATGAATCCTAGTTTGCCGAACAACAATATACATCAAGTCAATTAGACGGTATATCGTACTATTCATCTTGTTTATGACGAATGCGGCAAAGCAGTATTTGCTTAGGATAAATCAGTTGAGTGTTTTCTTCCATCGCTTGTATACGTTACATTGTGCAAATACATGTTTGCGAATATATATAATGAGTGTATATCGAGAAAAATTTATAGAAAGAGAGAAAAAAATCTTAAATGATTATGGAATAATTAAATTATACATATATACTCATAACGTTTGCTATAATCTATACAATAATCTTTTGAATTATTAAATCTTGAATACACATTTGAATATTTTTAATTTAAATATCTTTGAATGGACCATGCAATATTCACTTATTATGTTATATTCTAATATTTTCATTAGATCAGAGGTTCTTTTATAATTAAAAAAAAAAACTTTTTATTTTAAAATATAGTGCTTAAAATAAATTTATCAAAATTATCTTTCTACTCTATCTGAATTTTTACAAACATATATTAGAAGATTATGCATCTAAAATTTTATTTTGATTAATTAATTGTATAGAGACAGCGATTTCCATAATCCTTTGTAAAATATACCTTCTGATACGACAAACAGAAAAAATAATATTTTGTTCTGGATAACACTAGAACTAAACAGTTTTGACATAAACCTCGACATAAACGATTTTAATAGTTTTTGACGAGTTGTAATTTTTTAAAATTACGTAACAAGCTTCAACGAATCTCGACTAAATAAATTCAATAGTAGAATTCTGTCTCTTTCTAAATTATAGTCTCTGACATAACATAGATAGAAGAACAAAGTTTGGGTAAGGTTGGAGGACGAGACTGAGCAAGCACGAGTCAGTACGATGGGCTAACGATTTTCAAGCAATTGTGATTTTTGCATACATGCAATATAGCAAGTATAACAGTTGCCCTCAAATAACAAGTTGTCCTCCGTACATGCGAGTTTATATGCTCCTATAATTAAAATTAGAAGTCACAGAACCAATCTCCCACGCGTCAACCGCGTATAATTCCTACTCTTCCCAGACATCATCTTCTTTATTGCACCGTCTGTGTGCGTGGTATTACCAACGTGCTCGCACAGTGCAGGTTCCATCGAATATCTAAAATGACATCGTCCAACCCATCCCGCCCTCCACCCCTTTTCCTCTCAGACCCGCTCCATCTCTCCCCGTGGTCTCTCGCTCATCTCCCACCTTCATCTCGCTTTCCCTCCCTCCCTACCACTCAAACCCTTCCACGCCATCTCGCTTTCTTTCTCTTTCTCTCTCTTCCTCTCTCTTCTCTACGAACACGTTTCTACCCCTACCTGGTTCCTCTCTCTCTCTCTCTTTCTCTCTCTCGCCGTATCCTCTCCCGTCTATCCTTCCAACCGCTCGCGTTATCCTCTACCACCCTCTGATCCCCATCCTCATCCTGACGATCCTCCTCGTGTTCTCTCTTCCTGTCACCTTCTTCGCCCTTGCTTCGTCCATTTCCCGCCTTTCGTCCCTACGAATTATCGACGGGCGCAATTCCGCTGGATAAAAGCAACGGCGGCCTATTATCGACATTCTGCAGTACCGACTAGACTCGTATACCGACTAACCGTAATGCCAGCTGACTGCGATACCGGCGCGGGGCTTCGACGCCGCTGATTACACGCGAAATGCGGACAAACCGGAACGTGGCGAGAAAAATATATTGACACGCAGTGTAACGCCCACGGCGCAAAATACGAAGATGTAACGTCAGATGCATATCGCACGGATCTCTCGTTAACTTGGCAGTAGCTGAGAAATTTTCTGCAATGTAAACCGTCGGGTGACACGTGCCTCTTACAAAAGCATTTTATAAATTATTATATAATTATATTATATAATATATCTCTAAACAAACAAGAATTGTACAAAGCTTTATTAATTTTTTAATAAAACAAGAATATATAATGTCATAAATTTATTGTAGTTGAATTTACGTGTTGTTGTGGAAAAATTTTATTTTTTGCTCTTATTATATCTTATATAAAACTTCATTTTATTTTGGTGATCTATAGAATTTTCAAAAAATAAAATTGTTTAATAATTGAATTTATTTTTTTTTCATCCTTTATCTACTTTTCATCTTTCGTTGAAAATGTGATAATTCAGAAAATATGTTCTCTATAGAATTGGATATTAAAGTACCGAGAGTGGCGCTTTAAAAATGGAAGAGTCAAACGATGCGCAACGTTATAATTGAAGAAATGAGTAAATAGGAAGGGAAGGGGACTGTCATATTCTTATAGAAATCTTTATGAACAAATTGTTGTAAATGTTATTAATCTAACGCGATAGCTTTATATTAAACCGACTAGTATTTAAAAAAAAATAAAGATTCACATATATAATATCAAATTGCATTATAGTGACGATCAACTTAATCTTCTAAAGTAGATAATTATAAAGTTTACTATTAATTATGTCAGTTTTATCGTTCTCACACACTCGTTTCATCGGATTACTCGTCACTGTAGAAAGATAATTTTCCATTTATACTATTAATACATCATGATGGAAAGATGTTCCGATATCACAAGGCAGAGAATGCGTGTTTGATGCATTTTTACTTATCAATGATGCATGAACAGCATATATATATATATATCGAGATGAACACTACGATGAATGGACTTTCGAGCTATGTATTCGATTCGTTTGGATTGGAATAGTTATACGCAGCATATATAGAGTATGTGCGTGCGCAACGTTAATTTCGTATGTAAAATGGCTCTCTTCCTGGAATTTCGAAAATGCACACGAGCCGAGCGCGCAAACCCCTCGATTTATTCGCGATTCCTGAAAATTATTTGATTATCGACAACTTTCTACTTCTCCAATCCACTCACGCTTGTTGATCCTCTCTTGTTCTTTCGTTTACGCGATTCCTCGCAACTAAATGTCCGATGAACACGTGAAATTGAATGTTCGTTTTGATATTTTTTAACCCAATCATTCGTTCACACACGGGGATACACGCGTAAAGTTGACAATAAAAAATCAAATTCTTTACTGCTAAATATCCATAAGTAGAATTTGTTATGTAGATTATTATATTTTTTTATATGGCACATTATTTAAAATTTTATGCTCGGAAATTGTCCACGATAACGTTTATAAAATAGAAAATATTTTTTAATATTAATTTTCGCGCTCATTTAATTTTATTTCTACTTATTTAGAGAAAAAAAAAATATATATCCATGATGATATAAAATAATGTATGTATTATTTGAGTTTTTTTCATTCTATATATTGGATAAAATTTATTGGCTATTTCGCCTTTATATCTAGTATTATATTGATATATTAAAATTGGCATGGACACAAATATTCTAAATAAAAAATATAATTGATTGCACTCGGGAAAAAGTTATTATCTTACAATCGATTTCTTTTTTTAGGAAACTATAAGAAGGGAGTGTACATCCTGTCCTCTTTCGTTGATTATGATGGACATCTCTTCTGAAACCACGTTCTCTTTAGTGCTCCATAGTTTGGAAGATTTTTATATTATCGGAAAAGTTAACTAAGGAAAAGGACAAGTATAATCGATGGTTAAAATTCAAGAGATTTTTAACTAAAATTATTATATAGATATATATGATGAATAGGAATCTTCTATTTTATAAGACGTTAGCGCATTAATTTTTCAACTGTTTATTTCCTGACAAAATTAAAGTCAACTTTTCGCGAAACTCATCTAGAAAACTTATGTCCTGAGGATCGTAAGAAATGACGCACGAATAGAATCCGGTCTAGATTTGATGATTGCAATTACGCGAAATAGTAGTCGAGGCGAAGCTTTGCTCAGGATTTCGAAGAACTTTTCCGTATCGATCGCACGCCCTTACGGAACCATAGCCTTTCGCGAATCTTCAACTCTCCGCGAACTCGATTGTAAATTTTCCAGCTAGAATGCCCGAACTCGAGGTGGACCATCCGATACACTCTCCGCGAGCGACCAGAGTGCGCGTGTGCGGTCGGAACTCTCGCGGTTTATCCGCGCAGAAATTTATAACACAAATACATGCGGAGCCTGCCCAAAGTCAACTCAACTAAAATGTTTCTCACGACTTGTCTCATCTTTTACCCGACAATAACTAATTCAATTCTCTTAATCTACGCTCTAGAAAAAACAGAGAAAAAAAGATAATTTTTCCGCATAAATTAATCCATCTATTCGCAATCAATGCTTTCGACGTTCAAAGTGAATTAACTATTGTCATATTTCGTCACATTATGTAATTACATTTTATATAGTCGCCACTTGGTTACTACTTTTTTGATGACTACAATCCCAAGGGAACGTAATGTCGTTTTACTAATAGCGCTCTTGCAATATTCTAAGGTGGAGTTAGATTGCACCAGCGGGGATAATTTTGTGCGACAATGAACGAAGATTGTACAATGTAATTTATTGTAGTTTAGGTTTGTTTATTATACGCGTTTGGTATTTACAGTATTCTCTCATTATATAGGTATAGATTGTAATTGGTACAATCATCGCGTCCATTGTCGACAAACATAGAGATTGTTCTC
Organism: Camponotus vicinus; assembly: GCF_025532165.1. Lineage (NCBI taxonomy): Eukaryota > Metazoa > Arthropoda > Insecta > Hymenoptera > Formicidae > Camponotus > Camponotus vicinus. The sequence goes on along the minus strand of NW_028141981.1, from coordinate 17,020,969 downwards.
CGCATCTAGTTAAACTCATTGAAATTACATCGGTTTTGATGAATCTAATTTAACAAAAATGTCAAACAATCGTATAGATCATCTCGCTTAATCAGCGCGTCGAAAATTCACCCCGGCTAAAAACGCGGGCGATTTTAGCCGGCGCTGCTCCTGCTCTTCGAGCGGGATTCGGATTTGGGTTTTGCCGCAGGGGTAGGTGCGCAGAGTGAACGCGGATCGATCCCCCTCGGCGCGAGTACGAAAGGGGGGTTGCGACCGAGTCGCCCTCTTCGTTGCTCGGTATCCTGGCGTGTTCACCCCCGAAAACGGGAACGGTTTAAAGGGTGCCACGTCGTTCGACGGAACCAACGAAATTCGAACGATCGGCGAGAAACGCGATATCGCCCTCGCTCGTCATGTCGATTTAATTTTCTTTCTCTCCCCCCCCCCTTTTTTAGCGAAGGAGAAAGCGGAGAGAAAAGTTCAAACGTGCATTAGAAAAATCGCGACAAGCCTGTTTTTTCACCGGAAAAAAGCAACGCGTTCCTATCTCGACGCGATACGCCGCGAGTCTCATTATCGGACGCGTTTTATCAGACTTCGTACCGCCGCTATAACTCGAATGTAGGTTAGCGGCGGCGGATCCAAGAGAAGGGATGCCGAGTTTTCTTCGAAAAATCAATAGACATTTCTGCCCCTGGGTTTCACCTTGTCGCACTAATAACGCCCGCCGTTAACTCACTTTCAAAGATTCTTATCGCGCGATTCTGTATCAGAAGGCCTAATGAGCCTCTAAGTTTATGCGGAGAAAGTTTTTGTGCATGATTAATTATTTCTCGCAAAATTAATGATGGCAAAAATGAATCTTTCTTTTAACTTGATGCATCTTTCAACGTTTAGTATCAACAGCTTTTGTTTACATTCCTTCGTTGCGTTATGTTTTAAAAAATAGCTCCCACATATTTGAAGTTAAATGAAAAATTAAGCTTCTTTACATTTTGCATCTCGACATTCACTGGAAATAATTCGCTGGAAACGTTTTTCACCATCAAAAATATCGATCGATATTTACATTAAGAAGTAATTGACCCTACGTTAGCTTTACAACTACGTTGCAAATTAAGCCTATCCAGATGTAGTTCGTAAACACCCCGTATAGTAGTTCAGGGTTAACCGCAGAATGTACGCGTCTCGTAGTTACTCGCTTCGCGATAGATTTTCAACGTAACCATGTGCAGTAACAATAGTGTCGCGTATACGAATAAATCCATACAGCCTTGCGTACGTAAACATGTGATAATTCGCGAGCGGACTCTCGTCGATCATTGGTCGATCGTTGGTTGCGAATCGAAGTTGGGACGAGGTCGAGCGTGAAGAGATCCCGTTTACCTTCGCAAGTACGTTTCCACCTGGCCCGTACATACCTGAAGAACCTGTATAGTCACGCTCGCTCGGTTTCTAGCGGCTGCCGCTGTACCACCTTAATATCCGGCTATCTTAATATCCGGATATTCGCAGAACGGATTCATTGTTAGTCTTATTGATAAGCATGCGTAATGTATTGTTTGCACATCGGAATATGCTTAGTATTGTTCGCGATATTTTTCTTGACTCATGACTCAGTTTCTGTCAACGAATAGCACAGCGATAGATGTATGTGAAAATTAATGAAATATAAGCTTCAGTCAAGAAGCAAGTACAAGAATAATTTTTGTTGGGAAATATTTGTCGGTTCTTTTATATAATGTGAGTAAAAGGAAAACGTGATTGTGTGTGTGTCTCAACTCGCAAATCATATTTATATAAGTATTATTTGCTTCAAGCTCTAAGAAATCACCATTTATCCCTGATCGATGATTGCCAGATATCACTAATTCTTTTTTTCTGATATATAATCATCTTTTTGTATGTAATTTTGAGTTATTATATTTTTCCATTTTTATGTTTACTTTAACAGATTTTTAATTAGAACAAAATACATATATATATCGAAAAAATTTGCTGTTGAGACCAGCGGCTGAGATACCCTATACGTTCTTTTTTCAATTTTCTTACATCTTCTTTCCCAATTGATTTTATCGTCTACGTCAGTACTGTTACTACTACCAAGCGCTATTATTATTTGTACTTGGCTTCTATATATTTTACAAACAATGCTATTACATATATTTATTTTTGGCAAAGTTCCTCGTTCTCAAAGGAATAGAAAGTACTGCCAATTATTTAAGAGAATTATTTAAGAGAAATCAAATGTATAGAACTATCTTTTTATTGTTTTCGTATTTTATAATAGATTTTTTTGAAAGATAATATACTTTTACGATGAAAACATTTGAAAATAATATTTGCTTTCATGTTTTGACCAAAGTTTTAACATTAAATACTACGGTTGAGGTCTTATTATTCCACACACATATTCCATAATTATTATACAAAGTCTTCTACCGGTTCATCCTTTACATTTAAGGATTTTTTAATTCCTCATCAAAAATATCGATAAAAATTATTATCATGTTTGTCATTTTTCAAAATTCTTAGATATTTTTTTAAATAATTCTAAAATTAAAAATGTTTCTCTTCAAATTAGACATGGATTTTGCATTTCTAATGTGTTATTTTTCTTCTTCGAAATATTCTTAATTTTTAATCGCTGATTTAAAAACTACTGATTTCTCAACATTTTTGTTAAAAAATTTAGAGGCTATTAAAAGAGAAAGGGGAAAATTCAATTTCAAATTAATCAAAAAGAATACGTATATGACAGATATGCTTTATATATGTATAAAGGTAAGAGTCTGCGCGAAAGAGTAATGCAGAATCAGATTCGAAAAAAATAAAAAAAATATTGCGAAAGCGTACTCATAATATAAAACTTTAGCTGTTTAATATATTAGAAATATCTCGAGGAAAAAAATGCGCTGTTAAAGTATCGTTATAATTCTACTGTTATAATTCTAGAGTCTACAATGCGCGTGATCCTGCTTAAGAGTCGCCGAAAGGATCTTCTCCTGCGGTCCTCCTACCTCACCCTCTCCCCCTCTCCCTCTTCGACGATGCTGCGCGAGTGAACGGAGGTCCTATTTCCGGCCGATATTTAAATCCGACGAGGACCGAATTCGCTCGACCTTAACCGAAGCGTTCGGTCCGGCTGTCACATTCGCGGTGTACCGAATGCTCGTCTCTCGCGTGGCGACGACGGCGGCGGCGTGACGCGTTAAATGAAAATGGCAACGCGCTGCTACGCCATGTGACAGTCTCCACGGGGTACGTACGGTCGCGCAAATTGCGCTGCTTTATCAGAAATAACACTGAAATAACATCAGGACTCGGGACAATGAGCGACAATGCGAGATTCAGAAGTACTTGGCTGACGTAAGGATCACGCTATGATTGACATGTACGTACAATTTTGTAAATACCTATATATATATATATAAGAAATCACTTACGCACATTATAGAAATATAAGTTTATTACAGGGATATACGTTTTATTGCAGATAGATGAGATTGAATCTGAGGATATCGAGTTCGAAAGATTTCACGGAGTACCTTGATAAACAATGTAAGTATTTCTATTTTTTTTTACTTTTTTAAGTTTTAATATATTACATTTTTTTATCAAAGGAATTTATTGATATTATCTCTGTATTTTTATTACATTATTATAACGTTTTTCTATGATACTGTTTGTCTCAATTTGTTTATATTTTGTTTTACAATATGAAATTTAAAATTATATAGAGAAAAGAACGTAAATAATGGATCAAAAATACTATCTTTTTTCAAACATTTGTGGTTTATTATATAATTTAATTAAATTTCATAATATTCTAAATGTTTCTTTGTTTTACAATAAAAGAATTATGAGATGGTCAAATATAAAAAACAAGTTTCCTATAATAGCACTAAAATGATCCAAATCTCTTTTCAGAAAGCAAAAAAAAATAATGTACATGTTTATTATGTATAAATTGCATTTTTATCATAATTAAATTAATTAAAGACAGCTTATATATACATATATATACATGTTTTCTTAATCATATAAATTTTTCTAAACGTATGTGTTATATGTATTTGCTTGATAAACTATAATAAATAAGGAAATATATGTGTGAAATATCTGACATTTTGTACAAATTTGAGAGAAATATCATTTTAATACATATTTCTCTTTTTTATAAGAAAATGTAAAAGTATTGTGGTTTTTACAGATTTTCAATTTGGAAGCAGAAGATAGCAAAAACATTAATCAGCAAAGCAAATGACATAGCAGCAATTTAGAATATACATGGAACTTTCAAAATAATCCAATAAAAAGTAAAATATCTTTGAAAGAAACTTTTGATGCATTTATTGTCTTAATAATTTATTACAAAGCTGTATTAATAAAAGAATATTGTGAGAAAAAAACATTTAGAACATATTTTATTTATGCTATATCCATTCTATCTAACAAAAAATCTCATGTATTATATATTTAATCATATAGTCACAAGATGAATAATTTATAGTACATTTTTTAGAATTTAATATATTTTTAAATCACATTTAATTTGTACGATGTATTGTATCTAAAAGTGAGGAAAAATAATTGCTCCTTTTTATGTAAAAAATTCGATCTTTGTTATTTTGTCTCTTTACTTTGAAATAATTTCTAAGTATATACATGTAAAGTGATATAAATAATATATGCTATATCTAGCGTATATATTTTATATGCTGCTTATACCTTGATTATATCTGCAAACTCTTGCAAACAATACTCTTAACTTGTATTAACAACTATTTTCATGATTATGGTACCCTGCTTTTTAATTTATATCGCGTCTATCATAATAAATAAATAGTAGCATGCAAAATATATACATATATACACACACAACATATATATATATATATATATATATATATATGTAACGGATGTGATAATAAATCTGCTTGTGTACTGTGCGATCAAAATATAAGTTTATACGTAGTATAATATTAATGTCGAAATTAATTATCGTCAAATCTAGATCTAAAATGTATGGAATTTATATTAAGGTTTCCAACCTTTTATTATAGTCATATTAGATTACATGATTTTATGATGATCAATGTTCACACAGTCATCTATTAGTAATGTTTCGTAAATCTCTATATGCATCTCTATTTGCATCAAATAAGAATTATGACATGATATGGAGAAAAATAATTTATTTCAACATATACATATAGTATAAAATAAAAATATGACTATTCGTTTTAGATATATAATCCAATATGGCTGCAATGGAAGCCTGAATAAATTCATCTATTTAAAATAAACATTATATAAATCCTATATATTAGGCAAATCTACATTTTTAAAATTTATATTTTATAATTCCTCGCAAATAAATGGCGTTAAAATTGATGTTTCTCATTAGTAAAGAGGTTTTTCACATTGTGACCTCGGGACCATCTCGATATTAAACGTCCCTGCTTCTTGGTTTGCGATTGACTTTTTGACAGATATCTATCAATATTTTGGGGAGCTAACACCATTTCATGGTTCGCGCATTTCGCGTCGTCAGAATTGTGAATAATTATCCAGTTTTTGCTACGATTAATATTACAGCTTTTTATTACATTACGGCGCTGCGGTCGCAGATGCATGGATGCAACGCCAGTCAATGTCGAACAAAGTCGAGAATTTATCGCGGACTGCTCTCTCGGTTATAACATACGTAACGCCGGCTAATATTCGTCGCGCGTTTGTATTTTTGTATAAATTTTACATCCGACGGCGGACGAACGTGGCCGAAAATATCCGAGATTTTTAGTCCGTTGCATCCATCGTGCGTCGAACGCGCTTCCCTCCTCGTCATCCACCCTCCCTTCCTTCCCTCCCCCTTGGCAACATTCTATTCGCTCGGTTCCTCTCTATCTCTCCATTTCTCTCCGTATTGTCCCTATCCTCCTCGCAATCGCGCCACAACTTCGGGCAACATCGGACACGATCGTGCGACGTCGACCCTGACTTTTGTTGCGCGCTTTGTTGAACGTATAAACGGATGAGGCTTTTTCTGGGACCGGCAACGCGTGCTACCTTGCGCAGGATGCAAACGAGAATCCGCAGAGTCGAACCCGACGCGCTCCTCCATTAATGATTCACCGTTGCTCGGAGAGCAAGCGATAAATTCCAATCGAGCGACAATACAACGTATGCGCGCGTTATCGAATCAATTCGACAATAATAGCGGAATATCGGCGAGCGCCCCTCGTGCGCGCGATGTCATCGGCGCGGAAAGAGAACCGGAGTCGTTCTCGTCGTAATGTTGAAAGTCATAATAATCGAGTCCTCCAGGATTCGGTGGTACGTCATTCGCTCTCGTTCGTGCCGGGGTATAGCCCCAGCCGTCATCGTGGCTGCATCTCTCACGGTTATACCCGTAGACTCCGGCGCTCTCTCGGTCCCCGATGTTAGCGCGATCGATACGACGACCATCCCCCGTCGTCAGCCCGGCCGATTTTTTTCCATTCGACCCTCGCGCCTGCGCGCGCCAACGCGGTCTCCCCTTTCCGATTCCGAGCGAGCGAGCGACGAGAGTCGGAGGAGGGTACGCCGCCACCCGGCGAAGCGGGACCGAGCAAACAGGCGAACGAGCGAGCGAGCGCGCGGCGGCGGTATGGTGGCAAGGTGAGGCAAGGCGAGGGAAGGGGAGGAGGGGGAGAGGCGCGGGGAGGAGAGGGATGGAAAGGGGGATGAGAGGGGAGGTGAGGAGCGGCGCGGCGCGGCAAAGCTTCGTAGCGAGATGCAACGGGACGGGACGGGACGGGACGGGATGGGACACGGCGAGGCGAGGCGCGGGAAGTGCGGGGGTGAGGGGGGGGGTGCGCCTTTATTATAGCAGCGCGCTTCTGCCATACCCCCGGCGCTCGAGCCAGAAACTCGGCGCTGGCAGGGATCGCCAATACCAATTTTGGAACGCGCCAACGTCGACCGAAATTCACAAACGAGATCTCGGAATTAGCAGGGAAAATGTGGGACCGCGCGGCTCGATCGATCTCTCGAAAAATATCAGGAGGGCAGCAGAAGCGAGATTAAATGTATTTATGTACATTACATCGCGCGAGGAGAGGAGGGGAGGGGAGGGGTGGGGAGAGGAGGGGGCGGCGGGCGAGGGCGGATGGTGGCGGTGGGGGAGGGAAAGGGGATGACGCATTACGCGCGGACGACGCGGAACGAGCGGGCGGGTAATTTAACGAGAGGCGCCGTATTATTTTCGAATGGGACGTAAGGACGCTCCGCGAGAGAACTACTGGCGTTCTCCGCCTGCGTCTTGCGCTTTGCGAGCGCGAGTCTGCTGGAAAATGAATCTAACGAGTACCTGGTAGACTTTTGACATTTTCTGCAAATTATTCGACGTACAGCTCTGCCTCGCAAAGAATGTCCCGCGAACTCGGGATCTTTCACGATGGAAGGTCCTTTGATAAATGTGAAATTAAATCTTAATTTTCGATATTAATTTTTTTTAATATACCTTTTCATTTTAATTCGATCGAAAATAGATACAATATATGATTTTAAGTAGAACATAAGCGCGATTATATTATAGAGCAAAATGGAACGGATATTCTAAAACTGTATATCTATTTATATTTGTTTTGGTTTATTGGTTCGATATTCTTGAAGGCGATTTAGAGTGCATCGATGAGGAAGAAAATTTAGTTCAACACCGCTATAGTCTTGATCCTAAAACGCGCGCTGCATTCGACATCAATCTCAATAAGCCAAAGAGATTATACACTTTCTCGGGATAAAAAATAATCTTAATGAATATTATAATCTCTCGCGACGTAGATATGAAAATATAGCAAACCCGCCAAGATAATACAATATGCATACATACGTACAAAAAGGAAAGATTAAAATTTTTTTTCAAAATATCTAGGGAGAAATTTTTTTCTTTGTTATTACTGTACGAGAGAGAAATGAACTCGATATCTGATAACTGAATTAAAAATCGAAATTTCAATATCGCATTGTTTTTTGGTCACGAAGAAACGATGCGCTCGTTCGTTTTTGTAGGTTGTTATTTGCTGACAACGATTGCAATACGCAGCGAATTGTTGGAATTTATTACATCGAATTTGATCTCGTTTTTCGTTGTTAAAGGTATTTCACATAAATATGCAAGCATTTTCGTCCCAGGCGCTTAGCGCCATACTAATGGCGGGCGAATGGAATTGGAGGGTGAATCGGATTGAACTCGAGGACTTCTCGGAGAACGTGTAGCGATTGGTCAGAAATATAACTGTTTTCGAAGCGATCACAAAACTTGATAGAATTAAACCAAGTAAATAAAACAACTAAGCGCGTGAATTTTTAATTCAAAATCGCCTATATTGTTGTTATATGGATAAATATTTTAATAATGTTTCCTCTTATGTATTATAGTCGATGTTATTTCTGTCGTGTCATTTTGTAAAATATTTCGCGGATGATTAATAACTATATGATTGACAATCAAACGATTAAAGTACGGGGGAGGATAGAAATAAGAAATTAAACGCGATTCTCTATTTGTCACGATTTTTATCAATGTATAAGAACTGAAACTCAAAAGTCAGAAAAATGACTAGAAAATCGTTAAGAAAACGGCAAAAAGACTTTTACAATTTTCCAGTCATGATTTCCACAAAATCTCGCTTGTTTCATTGAATGATTAAACTAGAAGAATTTTAGCGTATAAACATAGATAATCGATCCCGGCAAACTTATGCTAATGAGAGAACTCTAGTTCCTCAAGCTCTTATTGGCTATAATTACCAGATAAAATATTCATAATCCAAAAACGATGCAGCGAATTATTGCTTAATTATTTACACAATCTTAGCATTGTATCGCATCACATTCAAATTTATATATATAAATGTAAAATTCAATTGTGATAAGAACAAATAAAGCATCGAAAACTGCACATATATAAATTTTCTCTTATACATTATTATATATTTGTGTATGTATTAAGAATGTGTATATATATATATATATATATATATATATATATACACACATATATAAACGAATAAAACTTAATTATTGTAATTTTTTATTTAAATATAATTCATCCCAACGAAGATTTTATCTAAAATTATAAATGTTATATTAAAAAAATTAAGTTATTGTTCCTTTTAATCGAGATTCTTAATTTTTTAATGAGTCTCTTTCCATTGGATAATAATTATTCCTAGAAACGCCGTAGATTTTTAAAGCTCACGATTCAAGAAAGCTCGCCTTTTACGCAAGACCGTAGAATAACGATAATTCGAGAATACAGGACAACCAGGTGACCGCAGGTTTCCATTTTTGCTCGGTCGAATCGATCGGCGATTCGACTCGCGGTGTTGCGCTATACACGCGGGAGATATTAACGTGCCTCGTCAAGATTTTAACGCGGTGATCGATCGACTCGGAGTTCATCAGCGACGCGATATATGTAAGTGTGTGTATGTATGAACGTATATATGTGCTCAATTACGGAAAGTCGAATTCTCGTCGTTCCGCGGTCGAAACTCGGCTCGATCTGTTCTCCGAGCGTATATATTAAGCATGCTACAAAATAATACATGGCCATGATGTCCATGCAGCTGCAACTGGCCGTGCAAGCTGGACGCGTAGCGGTGAATCGGAGCTCCTTGTCTCGCCCATCCTCCTCTTTCTCTCTCCCTCTCGCTTTCTCTCGCTCTCTTTCTCTACCACCCTCTGCTACCACTCTCTCTCTCCCTCTCTCCTTTACTCTCTTGCTCTCCTTCCCGTTTCTCCTCTCGCGTTCACCCGACTAGCTGACGCGCGCGCGCGCGCGCGCGCGGTCGCGCACGCTTCCCTCCGCCTTCTCCCCGCTTCTGAGTTATATTTAGGTGAACTCTGGTATTATCCGACGGGCTGACGGACGTACGAGCGGATGGACGTACGGACGGATGTACGAACGGACCCGTCGTACCAACTGGAACCAGAGGGCTTTTGCTATCCTGTCCGTTACGTCTGACGGCCCGCGCGACACGGGAGCTCGCGGGTCCAGTTCGATGGATCGATATACGTCGACATCCGGCCGGCGCGACCGGCTGGACAATTCGCGAGTCTATTTCGCTATGGCGATCGACTGGTTGAAATCGCCGGCGAACAGTCCGAACAGTCCGCGTTCGGGAAAGCTCGCCGATAATGGTCGGAAAAATAACGACGAGCGTGATAGTCGGATGTTGCCGACTCGGACAAGAGGTTATCGCATCAGTTTAATGAAATTCCTGAGACCATGTCGGATTTCTCTCAACTTTTTCTAATTTAATTTAATATTTATTATATTTGTACGTGTATGCGTTGTATTTAATTATATGCAAATTTATTTTGCTTATTTAGAATATTTTTTTAATCGTAAATATGTATATTTAACGATATTATAGAAATATGAGCTATTAGAATATATGAATTATATTATAATATATACGACGCACGCACAAATAATATACAATATGTAATGCACATATATCTCATATATTTATAATAATATAATAATATTAAAATAAATACAAAATAATTCTCTTTCTCTCTTTCTAACAACTTTTACATCATTTAATAAATATTATAAATTAAAATAATGCAAGCAAAAAAATTACAAAATTATTAGTATACCTTGACATTCTTGTTACAAACACGAAAATTGCTTGAAAATTATTTCAAAAATTTATAATGAAGTAAAATGTGGGAAACATGGGATAGCTAAACATATACATGCTCACGTAAAACACTATTACTAGTACAAATACAGATAGAAGCGAGAGAAGGGAGAACGGAGAAAAGCAGCGCGAAGGATGGAGATGAAAAAGCAGTGATACGGATTATACAAATTGAAGGATGTTTCGCGCGATTTCGGCGGCAGGCGAGCGCGCGCATCGCATATTCCGAAATTCGCACAGTAGTATTTCGCGATTTCTGTTATATTTATCGCCATGCGTTTATAGAACAACATGTTACCGCGTGATCGCCTACAGCATGCGATCGTAATAAATTTTTATTTCTATTTTATACATTTGCTGATATCTCCGGTCGCGAATATTCGTCATAGTAATTGTATTATTTGTTGGCCCACACTGTATAATGTTCAAGCCGGCGGTAGGGCTTCGAGCTCCGAGTGTCGATGGATCGATACGTCCATCTGCTCTCTCGCCGCGCAAGCGAGTCGAATTTTTTTCCATCGTACTCTCGCGTCACCTCGCGATTCGATCGTCTTCCGCGATAAACGATTCATCGCGCATTATGGTTTGATTTTTCCGAAAATCAATCGATCTTGTGGTTATCTTACTCGTAAGGAACATAGGAATATGAGATTGCACAAAAATTTTGGGAAAGATTACTCTGCGCGCGTGATTGACTTTATAAAAATATAAAGCTTTAAATTGTAAAGAAGATAGAGAAGAATTATATTTAAAAACATTTGTCAAATTTTTAAACTTGAATAAATAATAAAGCAGGAGAATGCATGTTTTTTAAAATTTTTCTTTGCTCGGTTATATTCTTTCTAGACTGATAAACAATTATTAAATTTATTCCTCGGAAATTAACCGTCTCCCTAAGTAAGCTATTTACTAAATGAAAAAGTATTTTTGTTGGCATAATATATAATTTCAATTTTCATCGATAAACCAAGCTTCGTTGGAGGAAAAAAGTATGTTACGAAATAACTATCATTTGAGCAATTGAGAGAAAGAGACTTTTTCCGTTGTTTAATCATTGTCGATTTTCGGACAACGGTTCTTGCGTGCGTGGAATTTCTCCCTGCTGGCATATTACCGGTAGGAAACGTAACGGCATCTGTGTCGCCACTAGGCATGTCATTCTCCTGTGTTTTTAGTGTCTAACTTTCTAAAACTCTAAGCAGCATTGTCAAAAATTTATTTTTTTTTCCTGCTTGGCAATTTTATTTGTCCTTTTTTAGACATAGTTACAATTAAATAAATGGTCAATATTCTAATTATCAGTTATATCAATTATATTAGATTTTGTGGCGCCAAGCAATCCTTACAGTAACAAGCAGAAGCAGCGAAGAATTAAATAATTTCCATCACATTAATATGAATAAATTAATTTTAGTGAAATACGTTCAAAAATATATATCAGATATATTAACACGTTAATTACAATAGTTTAACATTTTCATTATTAATAATCGATATTAATTTGAAATTTAATATTATTTTATTATAGTATTAAAATCAATAGTAAATCAATAGTATATAAAATCAATATTAAAATAGTACAGAATATAAATATTTGTAATATAATATATAATGTAATTAATACATATTGATGCCAACATAAATAAATCTTGAGAGAGAAGGGTTAATCTTACATTCATACAAAATATTGTACCAACATTTTTATTTTGCTAAGAAAATATCAATTGAAAGTTTTTTATTTGTTTGGATTCAAGATGCATCTATTATTAATATTATATTAAAATACTATGCAATAAAACATTTATGTTAGAACGTTTAATTTGATTTTTTTATTTCTCTCTCTATAAATTTTTGTATCAAAACATTTTAGAAACGAGTCATATATAAATACAAAGCTTAAACTTTGGATAATATTAGCTCGGAATTTTTACAAATATCATCAAAGTGATTTTAAGCTATCAAATAATTTTTAGGAATTAATCTAAAAAAATAATATTTTTGCAAAGCAAGAATACTGATGACGCAAACGAAGATAAATATAATCAGAAGTCGTACGATGTCAGACACTTTCAAAAATTCATGATCGTTTAATTGAAACACGCAAAATTCCTCTCTCTGGGGTACAAAGGGACTAATTCCATCGGCAATCCACAGCCGTTGCGCGCGTATATTTATTCGTTTGCCGTAATGCATACATTAATATCCTAATAACACCCCCAATATCGCGAATTTCAATAAATTTAATCGATTTTTCCAACGTGTGTATTCGATAGAATGTCTGCTAAATATCACGATATAAGTAGACGTAAAATAATAATAATTATAACGTAAAATAATATAATTTTATTTTTTAAATAGATTTCTCTAATTTAATTCTTCCACTGAAAAGAAATATAAATATTGTAATACACAGGTTATCCCAAAATAGTCGTCATTTTTTCAACTTCTTTTTATACGCGATAGATTCTGATTATTGCATAAATTTTTAAATATTTAAATCACAATTTTAGCTTAAATTAATTACTAATTAAAAAATAATGTTAAATATTAAGAACTTAAAAATTCGTAAATTTACTTATTTTATTATATATTATATAATATAAAAAATGTGTCATTGTAAATATTTTAGTTTTAATAACATATAATCGATCGCGAAATGTTACTCGAAAATGTTATTGCACTTTGTTGCGTGCGTGTGATGCATTGTACTTTTGCGTAGAATGAGAACGCCTATCTAGAAGCATAACGGGCGCGAGAAAGAAATTATGCGTGCATTTTCCTTGTAGC